>NW_026652293.1:1941623-1956114 GCF_009828535.3 Hylobates moloch
CAGACTGCAGGCTCAGCTGCTATTCCACCTGGCCTCCCCATTAGGCCTGCTTCATTTCAATGGGATCTTCTGGAGAAAACGCCTTTCCTCTGGTGAAATGAATTACCTGGTGGGAATAACTCAGTAATTACAGGGCTGAGGTTGATAGGATATTTTGAGACAAACAAAATGTGTGATATTTCCCTCCTCTTCCATCCCAGATCAGATGCCACATTCAGCCAAATCCTATACAGATAGCCAGCCCTGCTGATTCCTGGCATTCACCTCCTACTTCTTTGCTATCTGAATCTCCCATTTTCCCATACAGTTTTGCTCCCAGGAGTCCACCAGAAATAGTGGATGGGTGAAAATGAATAGCAAAAAGAAAGATTAAGAAGCAACCAACTGTATTGGGAAGGAGTGATACTGTTTTAGATGGAAATTTGCCTGAAAATAGATCATTCAGTCATGTAGACAGTAATAAGTTGTATGTAAACGCCAAATATTCATGCACATTTTATGCAAAAGTTCATGTGCCCTCTGTGATATTTGGAGATGGTGTCAGAGCTTCCTAATATAGCCCAGTGGTTAAGAAACAGGTATTGAGGCTGGGTGCGGTGGCTCACGCCTGTAATCCCAGGAGGGTGGATCACCTGAGGTCAGGAGTTCAAGACCAGCCCGGCCAATATGGTGAAACCCCCATCTCTACTAAAAATACAAAAATTAGCCAGGCATGGTGGCAGGCGCCTGTAATCTCAGCTACTCAGGAGACTGAGGCAGGAGAATTGCTGGAATCTAGGAGGCGGAGGTTGTGGTGAGCCGAGATCGCACCATCGCACTCAAGCCTGGGTGACAACAGCGAGACTGTCTCAAAATAAAAAAAAAAATTAAAAAAAAAAAAAAGAAATTGGTATTGAAGTCCATCAGACCTGAGTGTTGAGCACTAGCTTTGCTGATTACTAGCTACATGACCTCAAGCAAGTACGTGACCTCTCTGCCTGGGTTTCCTCCTCTATAAAATGAGAATAGCACAGTACCTGCCTCATGGAGAGGCTTAGTTCTCTTAGTGAGAACTAAGCACCATAGACCCTCCTTCATAGGGGCTCTGGAGGGAAATGGTGACCCTAAGGAGAACCATTTCTCTTCTTTGCTTTCCTTTGTCCCCTTGGCAATGACTTACCTCCTTCCCTCCTACACAGGGGCACCTGACTCAGTACAGACTCTGTCTTCAAGGCATCTAGCTCAAAGGATTTGCCTCCCCTCCTTTTACGTGGGGAGCTATGTTCTTGGCTTTGAGACAGATTTCTTAAATTGTCTTCCACAGTTGCAAGTGACTCAGCCGTTGCTTAGGGATGTAATTAACCAACAATAGAAGGCTTGAAAGAGACAAGCCTCTGGGAACTTTCTCCCTTCCCTGGTTGGCTGTGAGTAGGGTGAGAATGAAACAAGGAAACTTCTAGAACCACACTGTCCAATATGGTAGCCACTGGCCATATGTGGCTATCAAGCACCTGAAATGTGGCTGTCTGAATTAAGATGTACTATAAGATACTCAACAGATTTGAAGAGTTCTATGAAAAAAGAATGTAAATATCCCATTAATAATTTTATATATTTATTACAGGTTGTAATGATGATATTTTTGATATATTGGTTTTATTTTTTTTTTTTTTTGAGACGGAGTCTGGCTCTGCTGCCCAGGCTGGAGTGCAGTGGCGCCATCTCGGCTCACTGCAAGCTCTGCCTCCCGGGTTCACGCCATTCTCCTGCCTCAGCCTCCCGAGTAGCTGGGACTACAGGCGCCCACCACCACGCCGGGCTGATTTTCTGTATTTTTAGTAGAGACGGGGTTTCACCATGTTAGCCAGGATGGTCTCGATCTCCTGACCTCGTGATCCGCCCACCTTGGCCTCCCAAAGTGCTGGGATTATAGGCGTAAGCCACCACGCCCGGCCTATTGGTTTTATTTTTTTAAATGTTTCTACTAAGTCATTTAAAATTATGTATAGAGCTGTTGAGTGGCACTGTTCTGGAGTGTTCATGATTTAATTATGAATTAATAACATATCAACACTTTTTGAAAGTGACTTTAACATAGATCTATGTCTTAGTATGTTTTGTGCTGCTGTAACAGAATATCTGAGACTAAGTAATTTATAAAGAACAGAAATTTATTTTATCACAGTTCTGGAGGTTGGGAAGTCTAAGATCAAGGCACTAGCATCTGGTGAGGGCACTCCTGCTTCATCCTTTCAAGATGGAAGGGAAAAAGTTGGGGGTGGGGAGAGAGGAAGGAGAAAGAAAGGTGGGAGGAAGAATCTAATTCCATGAGCCCTTTTTATAACAGCATTAGTCCATTCAAAAGGGCTTGAAAGAGACAAACCTCTGGGGCTAAACACATGTCATTATGCCCCGCCTCCCAACACTGTTGCACTGGGGATCAAGTCTCCAGCACATTAATTTCTGTGGCACATATTCTAACCATAGCAATCTACTTTTACCTTTATGAATTAGCTATTGTTATAAACAATGTTCAGGTAAAGGCAGCAAAGCCACAACCTATTCAGTGTTTAGACAATCAGCAGGCTTGCTTGCTGGGACAGATCGGAGCTGAGAGATAACCAGATGGAAGAACATTAACTTAGAGAGCAAAACATCCGGCTTCTCAGCCTTGCTGTACTACTAAATGGCTGTCTGACCTTGGGCAAATTACTGTCCCTCAGATTCTTTACTTAAAAAATGAAGAGATAGGCTGAATTGGAATTTAAGGGTAGGAAACTAGTAGCCTGTAGGCTAAATAAAGCCAGAGATTTGTCTGTGTGTTTTGGCCACCTTTATTTATATATTTATTTACTTACTTACTTACTTACATACTTTTAGGGAGGAGACAAGCACTCTCCTACAGACTGGGGTTCCTACCACTCCCCTCAGGCCCCCACCTACAGTACCAACCTCAAAACTCTGGAGGTATTTGAGTTTGCAACCTTTGGCTGCCAACTTTAAACTCCCGGTGAATATGGAGCAATTGCTGACTTACTTCCACTTATGCTAATGCTGACCATTCAAAGACCTGTCCAGACAGAAAAGAGTCTTAGATGGTAGTTGCCAGTCTACTCCAGGACAAATTTCTGTTTCTCTGTCTAATCCTCTTTTTATATGCTACCATCTTGAATTTCCAACAAAAACAGCACCATATCCTCTGGTAGGACCAAGGAATATTAAACTCAAAGGAAACTTAAAAATAATCTATTCAGGGCAAACCTTTCATTTTACAGATGAGGAAACCAAAAGCAATTGAGGGCGTATAGTGCTTTTATACTTGCATATGTCAGTGATTTTATCATCTTTTAGAAAGTAAGATAAACAAGATAAAATACAATTATTTTTATGCATATGTGCAATTCTTATACTTATTTGTAATTCCTTCATGTAAAATTTTTTTTACATCCAGGTAGAATTTTTCTTAATAAAAATTCAATGGGATGACTGGTTAGAAAAAAGAAGTAGTAGTATAGAATCGCTTCTTTTTCTTTGTGATTAAGCTATATAAAACTCGCAGCAAAAAATAGGTAAATGTAACCCACGCAATGAAAGTAAATAGCAAAAGGATTGTAAAGCTCTGAAAGAAGTCTTTTTGCAGGGATAATAGCAATTTGGATGTAAGCTACTGCTTTTGCATATTAAACACAAGTCTTTGTCTCTGTCACCTCAGTAGTGGGAGAAAGCAAAATCTGATTTGATGGGGGGAAAGGAAAGACCATAAATAAAGCGCGTGTTGTTTCCTGGCGGACAACCTTCCTAATGGCATTTTGCCCAGATGCCCTTTCTTCTTGGCTAAATCCCTTGGCCAGGATAAGTTGAGTAATCAGATGAATGGTTGAGACTCTAGAAGCTCAAGAGAGACCAGAAAGTTGATAAATGCCTTCAGGGTCCAGACTTGAGCCAGTTCCGATTCTGTGGCCAGACTGGTCAGTGTTGCTGTTGCATAAACACAGTCATGGAAGCCCCACATGTGATCTCTTTCTGGAGAAACTCAAGGTCAGTGATGGGAGACAGCCGCCAGCAGGAGTTAGCTAGTCATGAGTATCCCAGAAGCGTTTGAAGATGGGATCACTGCCGAAAACTATTCCCCAAAATCTCTTGCCATGAGGAAAGTCTAACCTTGGGTGCAAGGAGTAACTCCTTTTATTTTTCCCAGGCATACCGCACATCACAGTCATGACTTCTACACTCAGGAAGCCAGTGCCCCAAAAGGCAAAAAGACAGATCTGTTTCTCGTCCACAGAAATAAAGGTAAATGCTGGAGATTGCGCTGGAGATTTAAGGAGTGATGACAAAATGGCAAAAACCAATCCAATCAACTGAAGTTCAGGAGATGATGAAAATCAATAATAAAATAGCTTGGGAGATATAGGTTTTCCCAACATGCTGCATTCATTTCCTCCTCTGCTTATATACAATCTCCCTAGCAGTGGGACCTTAATTATCTCCATTTCTCCAACAATCTACCCATCTTTCAGGATTCATAGAGAATCCTACTTCTCCCACGAAGCTTCTCTAACCTTCCAACTCACAAGATTTCTGCTTTTACTATCTGTATTGTTCACTTGCTGATATATTTAAATGTGGCCTCGAACTGCTTTTTAATATAGTTATACATATGTACCTTACCTTCTCAATTAGACTGTAGGCGCTTCACAGGCAGAGCTGAGTCACAAGACTAGCTGGCTGAGCACAAGAGCTTTCAAGACGAGCCTGGAATAGCAGGCTCTCTAGCAGCCACCGTCCCCAGGCCTCTCCATTTCCCCTTCCCAGCATGCCCTGGGCCTCTCTGCTTCCCTCCCAGCATGCCCTGGGCCTCTCTGCTTCCCTCCCAGCATGCCCTGGGCCTCTCTGCTTCCCTCCCAGCATGCCCTGGGCCTCTCTGCTTCCCTCCCCAGCATGCCCTGGGCCTCTCCATGTTGGCAACTTCTTTTTGGTTCCTTCTTGGCCAGCGAACAGCCTTTCTCTGTGCAACTTCTTTGCTCACCAGAAGGCAAACAGAACCAAAGAGATGTTTATCTTTTTATACAAAAAATAAGATATGAAACAGTGCATCGTTAACTATGTAAGGAGGGTTAGACAGCAATTATCATTATTCAGATTATTAGAATTTTCTTAGAAAACTAAACCTTTTCCTGAACAGAGTTGAGCCATTTAAAAAAAAAAAAAAAAAAAGGAAAACAACAGAACGTTCCATAGTTTTCCTTTGGGTGTGGTTGCCAGGCATCTGATAATTAAAAAAAAAAAAGGCTGGGCGTGGTGGCTCATGCCTGGGAGGCCAAGGCGGGCGGATCACCTGAGGTCATGAGTTCCAGACCAGCCTGACCAACGTGGCAAAACCCTGTCTCTACTAAAAATACAAAGATTAGCTGGTCGTGCTGGCACGCACCTGTAATCCTGGCTACTCAGAAGGCTGAGGCAGGAGAATTGCTTGAACCCGGGAGGTGGAGGTTGTGGTGAGCTGAGATGGTGCCATTGCATTCCAGCCTGGGTGACAGAGAGAGACTCCGTCTCAGAAAAAAAAAAAAAAAAAAAAAAGAGAGAGAGAGATATGTATATGTTGTGTTTACATAGTCCACAAATGAAATGCAGGTCGGCCCATAAAACAAGCATTAACAATAAAAATACGGTCTGTACTGAATTGTACACTTAAAAAATGGTTATGATAGTAAATTTATGGTATGTGTATTAGATGAGGAATAAAATGACCATTAAAATTAACCATGGAGTAAAGGTAGGCATTTGTTAAGAAATTAAAATTGTACTGGGAACTCAAATGAAATTGAATGTATAACTAAGTGCTGTATTTACTAGATGTCTGCTTTTATTTACATATTCTCTGCCTCTGAAAAAGAATATGAGGTGGCACTGAGAACAATAATATTATATAGTTGAATGTGTAACTTCATCTTTTTTCCCTAAGTTAAAATCAGAACGTGCCAAGTACATAATATTCTATGCCGACTAATGAGGTAATGAACAAAGGAAGGAAATGGCCAACTCTTGCTGGGTGTCTTTGATGGGCACATCTGCAGAGAAAGTAAAACACTAGAGGCAGACCCTCCCTGCTCAAACCCTTTTAAAAAACTTTCCCATTGTTTGTTGCAGCATTTCTCAGGCATATCTGACTTCACAACACTTTTTCTATAAAAAGAAAAATACTAGTAGGAGCTCATGAACTACATCATAACAATGATAATAGATAGCATTCACTGACTGATATTTACATGCCAACACTGTTCTAAGCACTTTATATACATTGCTGCATTTAATCCTTAAGGCAATCTGCAAGGTGGGCATTGTTAATATCCCTTATTTTACAGATGAGGAAATGGAAGTACAGACAGACACGAAGTAAATTGTTCAAAGTCACAAAACTAGTAAGGAGTAAAGTTAGGATTTGAATCAAGGTAGTTTGGCTCCAAAGCCTGGGGGTCTTCACTACTGTTATGGACTTAATGTTTGTTCCCAAATATAGATTTTGTTCCCAGAATTTATATGTTGAAGCCTCAACTCCTATGTGATGTTATTTGGAGATGGGGCCTTTGGAAGGTAATTAGGGTTAGATGTGGTCATCAGGCTGGGGCCCTCATGATGGGATTAGTGCCCTTATAAGAAGAGACACCTAAGAGCTCTCCCCAAACCCTGCATGTGCACTCAAAGAAAAGGTCATGTGAGCACAGTGGGATGGTAGCCAAGAGAAGAGGACTTCAGAATGAAACCTACCTTGTCAGCACCTTCATATCTTCCCAGGCTCCAGAACTATGAGAAATAAACTTCCGTTTAAGCCACCAGCCTATGGTATTTTGCTGTGGCAGCCAAGTGAACTCAACCACTATCCCACACCCTCCTTCTACCCATCACAGAATTTCAGAGAATGGGTGTGTAAATATTTAGTCTACAACAAACCCTGACTAACATAACCATACATGCTGAAATCACACAACATAATGTGATTGACAAATACTACCCAGTCAGGTGATCAGGGAGAGATGATCACTGATTGGTAAGTGTTGCCCCCGCCCTTAAAGCTCCCACTACGCACAGGCATGGATACTTACTTCACCCACCATGCTTATGTGGACACACCATATTTTTTTCTTTGTTTTTTTTGAGATGGAGTCTCACTCTGTCACCCAGGCTGGAGTGCAATGGCATGATCTCAGCTCACTGCAACCCCTGCCTCCCGGGTTCAAGTAATTCTCCTGCCTCAGCCTCACAAGTAGCTGGGATTACAGGCACCCACCATCAGGCCAGGCTAATTTTTGTATTTTTGTAGAGATGGGTTTTCACCACGTTGGCCAGGCTGGTCTTGAACTCCTGACCTCAGATGATCCTGCCTCCTCCGCCTCCCAAAGTGCCGGGATTACAGGCATGAGTCACCACACCCAGCCATGGGCACACCATTTCTAAAGGCAAGGGGATACTGTAGGGGAAAAACCATTTAAGTGTATGCAATATCTTTTTAAAAAATAAACATCATTTTTAAGAATAATTTTAGATTTACAGAAAAATTGCAGATAGTATAGAGAGTTCCCACTGGGGTACAGTGGTGCAGTCACAGCTCACAGCTCACTTAGTTTCTGCTATTCTTAATGTGTTACATCAGTATCATACATTTGTTACAATTAATGACCCAACACTGATATATAGTTATTAACTAATGTCCATACTTGATTTGTATTTCCTTAGGTTTTACCTGATTTTTTTGTTGTTGTTGTTGCAGGGCTTATCCAGGATGCCACAAGACATTAGTTGTTGTGTCTCCTTAGGCTCCCTCCCACCCTTTTTTTTTTTTTTTGAGACGGAGTTTCGCTCTTGTTGCCCAGGCTATGGGGCAATGGTGCAATCTCGGCTCACCACAACCTCTGCCTCCTGGGTTCAAGTGATTCTCCTGCTTCAGGCTCCCGAGTAGCTGTGATTACAGGCATGTGAGACCATGCCTGGCTAATTTTGTATTTTTAATAGTGACGAACCTTCACCATATTGGTCAGGCTGGTCTTGAACTCCCGACCTCAGGTGATCTGCCTGCCTTGGCCTCCCAAAGTGCTGGTATTACAGGCATGAGCCACCATGCCCGGCCCCCTTAGGCCCCTTTTAACCATGATGGTTTCTCAGACTTTATTTGTTGTTTTTTGTTTGTTTGATTTGTTTTGAGATTTTTTTTTTTTTTTTTTTTTTGAGACAAGGTCTTGCTCTGTCTCCTAGTCTGGGGTACAGTGGTGCAGTCACAGCTCACTGCAGCCTCATCCTCCCAGGCTCAGGTGATCCTCCCAACTTAGCCTCCCAGCTAATTTTTTTTTTTCAAACTTTGTATGGGTTCTCACTATATTTTTGACAACCTTGATTGACAGTTTTGAAGGGTACTGGTCAGGTATTTTGTAGAATGTTTCTCCATTGGGATTTGTCTGATGTTTTCCTTTTTTCTTTTCTTTTCTTCTTTTTTTTTTTGAGATGGAGTTTCGCTCTTGTTGCCCAGGCTGGAGTGCAATGGCATGATCTTGGCTCACTGCAACTACCTCCCAAGTTCAAGCAATTCTCCTGCCTCAGCCTCCCGAGTAGCTGGGATTACAGGCTCATGCCACCACCCCCAGCTGATGTTTGTATTTTTAGTAGAGACAGGGTTTCACCATGTTGGTCAGGCTGCTTTTGAACTCCTGGCCTCGTGATCCGCCTGCCTCGGCCTCCCAAAGTGCTGGGATTGCAGGCATGAGCCACGGCACCCGACAAAATTAAATTTCCAAGCAAATTCCTCCCTAGCACTTCCAATAAATACTGTTGAAGGACAAGCTGGGGTCCCTTGGAGGTAGAAGCCACGTGAAACTTTTATTCATCTGCTCACTCATTCATTCAGTAAATGTGAACTGCACCTCTGGGCCAGACCAGTTGTTGCATTAAACACTTTATTTGCATCATAGTGTCATTAGATCTTTTTTTTTTTTTGAGACAGAGTCTTGCTCTGTCACCCAGGCTGGAGTGCAGTGGCACGATCTCGGCTCACTGCAAGCTCTACCTCCTGGGTTCAAGTGATTCTCTTGCCTCAGCCTCTCGAGCAGCTGGGATTACAGGTGCCCGCCACCACACCTGGCTAATTTTTTTATATTTTTAGTGGAGACAGGGTTTCACTATGTTGGCCAGGCTGGTCTTAAACTCCAGACCTCGTGATCTGCCTGCGTCGGCCTTCCAAAATGCTGAGATTACAGGCGTGAACCACCGCACCTGGCCTAATTTTTGTATTTTTAGTAGAGATGGGGTTTCACCATGTTGGCCAGGATGGTCTCCATCTTCTGACTTTATGATCCAGCTGCCTTGGCCTCCCAAAGTGCTGGGATTACAGGCATGAGCCATGGTGCCCGGCCCCTTTTTTTTTTTTTTGAGAGACAGACTCTCCCTCTGTTTCCCAGGCTGGAGTGCAGTGGCGGGATCTCAGCTCACTGCAACCTCCACCTCTTGGATTCAAGCAATTCCCCTGTCTCAGCCTCCTAAGTAGCTAGGATTACAGGTGCTTGCCACCACGCCCAGCTACTTTTTGTATTTTTAGTGGAGACAGGGTTTCACCATATTGGTCAGGCTGGTCTCGAACTCTTAATCTCACATAATCCATCCACTTCTGCCTCCCAAAGTGCTGAGATTACAGGCGAGAGCTACCAAGCCCAGCATAATTTTTGTATTTTTAGTACAGACAGGGTTTCACCATGTTGGCCAGGCTGGTCTTGAACTCCTGACCTCAGGCAATCCATCCACCTTGGCCTCCCAAAGTGCTGGGATAACAGGCGTGAGCCACTGTGCTCAGTCTGATGTTTTTCTTGTGTGACCGAGATCGTGGTTTTTTTTTTAACAGGAAGATCACAGAGATAAGGTACTATTTTCATCACATCATATCAAGGGTATATACTGTCAACACAATTGTTGATTTTGACCTTGATCACCTCCACTGTAAAGTTACTCCATCTCCTGCTTTTCATACTGTATTCTTTGGAAGGAAGTCAGTACAGTTGACCCTACAACCATGCAGGTTGGGGCGCCAGGTGTGGTGGTTCATGCCTGTAATCCCAGCACTTTGGGAGGCCAAGGTGGCTGGATCACCTGAGGTCAGGAGTTCGAGACCAGCCTGACCAACATGGAGAAACCCCCGTCTTTACTAAAAATACAAAATTAGCCTGGCAAAGTGGTACATGCCTGTAATCCCAGCTACTCCGGAAGGCTGAGGCAGGAGAATTGCTTGAACCTGGGAGGCGGAGGTTGCGGTGAGCCAAGACCGTGCCATTGTACTCCAGCCTGGGCAACAAGAGAGAAACTCCATCTCAAAAAAAAAAACACCAAAAAATAAAAAAAATAAAAAACAATGCAGGTTGGAACTGTACAGGTCCACTTATACGCAGATTTTTTTTTATAAATACAGTCAGCCCTCTGTATCCACAGGTTCCACATTCACAACCAAATGTGAATGGAAAACACAGTATTGGAGAAATTTGAAACCAGCAGATAGGGAGGGCTGAGTTTGTGTATGGCTGAGTTCTTCAGGGCCCACTTTGGGACTTGTGTATGGGTGGATTTTGATATCTGTGGGTATATTAGGCCATTCTTGTGTTGCTATGAATAAATACCAGAGACTGGGTAGTTTTTAAAGAAAAGAGATTTAATTAGCTTACAGTTCTGCAGGTTGTACAGTCATGGCACTGACATTCCTCAGCTTCTGGAGAGGTCTTGGGGGCTTTTACTCATGAGAGGCAAAGAAGCAGGGGAATCACATGGTGAAAGGTGGAGCAAGGGAGAGAAAGAGCTGGGGTGAGCTGGGGAGGTGCCACACACTTTTAAATGACCAGATCTCATGAGAACTCACTATCACAAAGACAGTACACAAAGACAGCACCAAGCCACGAGGGATCCACCCTCATGATCCAGACACCTCCCACCAGGCCCCACCTCCAGCATTGAGGATTACAATTCAACATGAAATTTGGGAAGGAAAAAATATCCAAACCATATTATTCTGCCCCAGCGTCTCCAAAGTGTCACCTCCTCACATTGCAAAATATAATCATGCTTTCCCAACAGTCCCCTAAATCTTAACTCATTCCAGCATTAACTCAGAAGACCCAAGTAAGTTCAAAGTGTCATCTAGAGATGAGTTCCTTCACTTATGAGCCTATAAAATCAAACAATTATTTACTCCTATGATACAATGGGAGTATAGGCATTGGGTAAACATTCTTATTCCAAAAGGGAGAAATCAGCCAAAAGAAAAGGGCTACAGGCCCCTTTCGAAACCCAATAGTTCAAAACCCAGCAGGGTAGTCATTAAAAGTTAAAGCCCCAAAATAATCTCCTTTGAATCCATGTCCCACACCCAGGGCACAGTGGCGCAAGGGGTGGGCTCTGAAGGCCTTGAGCAGCTCTGCCTTTGTGGCTTTGTAGGGTTCAGCCCCCATGGCTGCTCCCATGGGTTGGAGTTGAATGTCTGCAGCTTTTCCAGGTGCAGGGTGAAAGCTGCCAGTGGATTTACTATTCTGGGGTCTTAAGGATGGTAGCTGACTTCTCAACAGCTCCACTAGGCAGTGCCCAGTGGGAACTCTGCTGGGTGCCTCCAACCCCACATTTCCCCTCTGCATTGCCCTAGTAGAGGTTCTCTGTGAGGGCCCTGCCCCCATAAGCAGGCTTCTGCCTTGACAGCCAGGCTTTTCCATACATTCTCTGAAATTTAGGTGGAGGCTGCCAAGAATCCACCACTCTTGCACTCTGCATCTGCAGGCTTAGCACTACATGGAAGCTGCCAACGTTTAGGGCTTGTATTCTCCAGAGCAGCGGCCCAAGCTATACCTGGGCTCCTTTGAGTCATGGCAGGAGCTGGAGTGGCCAGGATGTGGGGAGTGGTGTCCCAAGGCCATGCAGGGCAGTAGGGTCCTGGGCCCTGTCCATGAAACCATTCTTCCTTCCTAGGCCTCTGAACCTGTGATGGGAGGGGCTGCTACAAAGGTCTCTGAAATTCCTTCAAGGCCTTTTCCCCCATTGTTCTGGATATGATCAATTTGCTCTGTTTTATTTATGCAAATATCTCTAGCAAGTGGTTGCTCCATAGCCTGTTTGAAATCCTCTCCCAAAAAAAGCTTTTTCTTTATCTGCCACATAGCCAGGCTGCAAAATTTCCAAACTTTTGTGCTTTGCTTCCCTTTTAAATATAAGTTTCAACTTTAGATCATTCCTTTGCTTCCACATCTGAGCATAGGTTGTTAGAAGAAGCCAAGCTATATCTCAAACACTTGGCTGCTTAGAAGTTTCTTCCATCGGGTATCCTAGCTCATCACCCTCAACTTCAAACTTCCACAGATCTCTAGGGCACGGACATGATACAGCCAAATTCTTTGCTAAAGCATAACAAGGGTGATCTTTGCTCCAGTTCCCAGTAAGTTCCTCCTCTCCAACTGAGACCTCATCAGCCTGGCCTTTGTCCATACCACTCTCAGCATTTTGGTCACAACCATTTAACAAGTCTCTAAGAAGTTCCAAACTTTCCCTCATCTTCTTATCTTTTTCTGAGCCCTCCAGTGTCTTCTATTCTCTGCCTGTTACTCAGTTCCAAAGCTGCTTCCACATTTTCAGGTATCTTTAAAGCAATGCCCCACTTCTGGTACCAGTTTTCTGTATTACTCCATTCTTGCATTGCTATAAAGAAATACCTGAGACTGGGTAATTTATAAGAAAAGAAGTTTAATTGGCTCATGGTTCTGTAAGCTGTATAGGAAGCATAGCACCAGCACCTGCTTCTGGAGAGGCCTCAGAAAGCTTTTACTCATGGCAAAAAGTGAAGTAGGAGCAGGCACATCACATGGCCAGAGCAGGAGCAACAGAGAGTGGGTGTGGGGAGACGTGCCACACACTTTAAAATCACCAGATCTTGTGAGAACTCACTCACTATTGCAAAGATAGCACCAAGCCACAAGGGATCTACCCCGTGACCCAAACACCTCCCACTAGGACCCACCTCCAGCATTGGGGATTACAATTCAACATGAGATTTGGGCAGGGATAAATATCCAAACTATATCAGTGAGGGTCCTCAGATAAGTCCCTCTAAGATATCAGAGGATAGGATGACTGTATATACAGCCACACTTAAGAAGCAGGGATTTATGCTCCCCATCCTTTGGGGTGGAGTAACTATATACATTATTTGAAATTCTTCCGCATGGGAGATTTGTCTGTTATCCTCCATTTACTTATTCACAAGATCTTTTGGTCTTACATAGATTTTATTCTTTAGAGCAGTTTTAGATTCACAGTAAAACTGCGCAAAAAGTACAGTTAGCCAAAAAAAAAAAAAAAACCAACTAAAAGATGAGCAAGGGGCCTGAATAGACATTTCTCAAAAGAAGACACACAAATGGCCAGCAGGTTTATGAAAAGATGCTCAACATCACTATCAGAGAAATGCAAATCAAAACCACAGTGAGATATTACCTCATATCTGTTAGGATGGTTATTATAAAGAAGGCAAAAGATAACAAGTGTTGGTAAGGATGTGGAGAAAAAGGAACCCTGGACACTGTTGGTGGGAATGAAAATTGGTATAGCCATTATGGAAAACAGTACGGAGGTTTCTCAAAAAATTAAAAATAGAACTACCATATGATCCAGCAATCCAATTTCTGGGTATATATCCAAAGGAAATGAAATCAGTGTCTCAAAAAGATATCTGCACTTTCATGTTCATTGCAGCATTCTTCACAATAGCTAAGATATGGAAACAGCCTAAAGTGTTTGTAGATGGATGACTGGAAAAGGAAAATGTGGGGTGGGGGGGGGGTGTATATTCCATTGTGTGTGTGTACACAATGTATGCAATATAATGGAATATTTTTCAGCCTGCCATTTACCACAACATGGATAAACCTGAAGGACATGATGCTAAGTGAAATCAGTCAGATACAGAAAGACAAATATGGCATGACTTCACTTATATATGGAACCTAACAAAGTTGAATGCATAAAGGCAGAGTAGAATGATAGTTGCTAGGGGCTGAGGGGGTTGGGGGAAAATGGGGAGATGTTGGCCAAAGGGTATAAAGTTTCAGTTATGCAAGATGATATGTTTTAGAAATCTATTGCATAGCATGGTGACCGCAGTTAAAAATACTGTATTGTATATTTGAAATTTGCTAAGAAAGTGCATCTTAAGTGGTTCTCACCACACAAAAGGTAACTATGTGAGATACGCATATGTTGATTAGCTTGATTGTGGTAGTCATTTCACAGTGTGTAGGTACCTCAAAACATCACATTGAGACTGGATTAAGAAAATGTGGCACATATACACCATGGAATACTATGCAGCCATAAAAAATGATGAGTTCGTGTCCTTTGTAGGGACATGGATGAAACTGGAAAACATCATTCTCAGTAAACTATCGCAAGGACAAAAAACCAAACACCGCATGTTCTCACTCATAGGTGGGAATTGAACAATGAGAAC